>NW_027524347.1:0-33078 GCF_052094955.1 Ictidomys tridecemlineatus
CCTTTCCATGAAAGTGATTCTCGCCAGTCTCTGCTTAGGGCTACATCAACAGCAAACAAACCATAGAGATAGAACTTGAAACTGCTTTATTGTGTCAAGTTTCAAAGAGCTAGCACAAACTGTGTTTGATTTAGAGTTCCAAATACATGTATCCCTATAGGAGAAAACAGAGTGAAACCTCAAAATGAAACCGGTTACTGCCAACGAACGGTTTAACCTAGAAGAACGAAATTTGGCGAGCCAAGTGGGATTGGTGTACTGATCATTACCTGAAAGTTTCATCAAGATTGGGTGAAAAAGGGTGTGCTGAGATTTCGGGCAACTCGTAGTTTTTGGAAGCTTGGCAGGCCCTTTCCATGAAAGTGATTCTCGCCAGTCTCTGCTTAAGGCTACATCAACAGCAAACAAACCATAGAGATAGAACTTGAAACTGCTTTATTGTGTCAAGTTTCAAAGCGCTAGCACAAACCGTGTTTGACTTAGAGTTCCAAATACATGTATCCCTATAGGAGAAAACAGAGTGAAACCTCAAAATGAAACCGGTTACTGCCAACGAACGGTTTAACCTAGAAGAACGAAATTTGGCGAGACAAGTGGGATTGGTGTACTGATCATTACCTGAAAGTTTCATCAAGATTGGGTGAAAAAGGGTGTGCTGAGATTTCGGGCAACTCGTAGTTTTTTGGAAGCTTGGCAGGCCCTTTCCATGAAAGTGATTCTCGCCAGTCTCTGCTTAGGGCTACATCAACAGCAAACAAACCATAGAGATAGAAAAAACTTGAAACTGCTTTATTGTGTCAAGTTTCAAAGAGCTAGCACAAACTGTGTTTGATTTATAGTTCCAAATACATGTATCCCTATAGGAGAAAACAGAGTGAAACCTCAAAATGAAACCGGTTACTGCCAACGAACGGTTTAACCTAGAAGAACGAAATTTGGCGAGCCAAGTGGGATTGGTGTACTGATCATTACCTGAAAGTTTCATGAAGATTGGGTGAAAAAGGGTGTGCTGAGATTTCGGGCAACTCGTAGTTTTTTAAAAGCTTGGCAGGCCCTTTCCATGAAAGTGATTCTCGCCAGTCTCTGCTTAGGGCTACATCAACAGTAAACAAACCATAGAGACAGAACTTGAAACTGCTTTATTTTTTCAAGTTTCAAACAGCTAGCACAAACCGTGTTTGATTTAGAGTTCCAAATACATGTATCCCTATAGGAGAAAACAGAGTGAAACCTCAAAATGAAACCGGTTACTGCAACGAACGGTTTAACCTAGAAGAACGAAATTTGGCGAGCCAAGTGGGATTGGTGTACTGATCATTACCTGAAAGTTTCATCAAGATTGGGTGAAAAAGGGTGTGCTGAGATTTCGGGCAACTCGTAGTTTTTTGGAAGCTTGGCAGGCCCTTTCCATGAAAGTGATTCTCGCCAGTCTCTGCTTAGGGCTACATCAACAGCAAACAAACCATAGAGATAGAACTTGAAACTGCTTTATTATGTCAAGTTTCAAAGAGCTAGCACAAACCGTGTTTGATTTAGAGTTCCAAATACATGTATCCCTATAGGAGAAAACAGAGTGAAACCTCAAAATGAAACCGGTTACTGCCAACGACCGGTTTAACATAGAAGAAGGAAATTTGGCGAGCCAAGTGGAATTGGTGTACTGATCATTACCTGAAGGTTTCATCAAGATTGGGTGAAAAAGTGTGTGCTGAGATTTCAGGCAACTCGTAGTTTTTGGAAGCTTGGCAGGCCCTTTCCATGAAAGTGATTCTCGCCAGTCTCTGCTTAGGGCTACATCAACAGCAAACAAACCATAGAGATAGAACTTGAAACTGCTTTATTGTGTCAAGTTTCAAAGAGCTAGCACAAACCGTGTTTGATTTAGTGTTCCAAATACATATATCCCTATAGGAGAAAACAGAGTGAAACCTCAAAATAAAACCGGTTACTGCCAACGAACGGTTTAACCTAGAAGAACAAAATTTGGCGAGCCAAGTGGGATTGGTGTACTGATCATTACCTGAAAGTTTCATCAAGATTGGGTGAAAAAGGGTGTGCTGAGATTTCAGGCAACTCGTAGTTTTTTGGAAGCTTGGCAGGCCCTTTCCATGAAAGTGATTCTCGCCAGTCTCTGCTTAGGGCTACATCAACAGCAAACAAACCATAGAGATAGAACTTGAAACTGCTTTATTGTGTCAAGTTTCAAAGAGCTAGCACAAACCGTGTTTGATTTAGAGTTCCAAATACATGTATCCCTATAGGAGAAAACAGAGTGAAACCTCAAAATGAAACCGGTTACTGCGAACGAACCGTTTAACCTAGAAGAACGAAATTTGGCTAGACAAGTGGGATTGGTGTACTGATCATTACCTGAAAGTTTCATCAAGATTGGTTGAAAAAGAGTGTGCTGAGATTTCGGGCAACTCTTAGTTTTTTGGAAGCTTTGCAGGCCCTTTCCATGAAAGTGATTCTCGCCAGTCTCTGCTTAGGGCTACATCAACAGCAAACAAACCATAGAGATAGATCTTGAAACTGATTTATTGTGTAAAGTTTCAAAGAGCTAGCACAAACCGTGTTTGATTTAGAGTTCCAAATACATGTATCCCTATAGGAGAAAACAGAGTGAAACCTCAAAATGAAACCGGTTACTGCCAACGAACGGTTTAACCTAGAAGAACGAAATTTGGCGAGCCAAGTGGGATTGGTGTACTGATCATTACCTGAAAGTTTCATCACGATTGGGTGAAAAAGGGTGTGCTGAGATTTCGGGCAACTCGTAGTTTTTTGGAAGCTTGGCAGGCCCTTTCCATGAAAGTGATTCTCGCCAGTCTCTGCTTAGGGCTACATCAACAGCAAACAAACCATAGAGATAGAACTTGAAACTGCTTTATTGTGTCAAGTTTCAAAGAGCTAGCACAAACCGTGTTTGATTTAGAGTTCCAAATACATGTATCCCTATAGGAGAAAACAGAGTGAAAACTCAAAATGAAACCGGTTACTGCCAACGAACGGTTTAACCTAGAAGAACGAAATTTGGCGAGCCAAGTGGGATTGGTGTACTGATCATTACCTGAAAGTTTCATCAAGATTGGGTGAAAAAGGGTGTGCTGAGATTTCGGGCAACTCGTAGTTTTTTGGAAGCTTGGCAGGCCTTTTCCATGAAAGTGATTCTCGCCAGTCTCTGCTTAAGGCTACATCAACAGCAAACAAACCATAGAGATAGAACTTGAAACTGCTTTATTGTGTCAAGTTTCAAAGCGCTAGCACAAACCGTGTTTGACTTAGAGTTCCAAATACATGTATCCCTATAGGAGAAAACAGAGTGAAACCTCAAAATGAAACCGGTTACTGCCAACGAACGGTTTAACCTAGAAGAACGAAATTTGGCGAGACAAGTGGGATTGGTGTACTGATCATTACCTGAAAGTTTCATCAAGATTGGGTGAAAAAGGGTGTGCTGAGATTTCGGGCAACTCGTAGTTTTTTGGAAGCTTGGCAGGCCCTTTCCATGAAAGTGATTCTCGCCAGTCTCTGCTTAGGGCTACATCAACAGCAAACAAACCATAGAGATAGAACTTGAAACTGCTTTATTGTGTCAAGTTTCAAAGAGCTAGCACAAACTGTGTTTGATTTAGAGTTCCAAATACATGTATCCCTATAGGAGAAAACAGAGTGAAACCTCAAAATGAAACCGGTTACTGCCAACGAACGGTTTAACCTAGAAGAACGAAATTTGGCGAGCCAAGTGGGATTGGTGTACTGATCATTACCTGAAAGTTTCATCAAGATTGGGTGAAAAAGGGTGTGCTGAGATTTCGGGCAACTCGTAGTTTTTTGGAAGCTTGGCAGGCCCTTTCCATGAAAGTGATTCTCGCCAGTCTCTGCTTAGGGCTACATCAACAGTAAACAAACCATAGAGACAGAACTTGAAACTGCTTTATTTTTTCAAGTTTCAAACAGCTAGCACAAACCGTGTTTGATTTAGAGTTCCAAATACATGTATCCCTATAGGAGAAAACAGAGTGAAACCTCAAAACGAAACCGGTTACTGCCAACGAACGGTTTAACCTAGAAGAACGAAATTTGGCGAGCCAAGTGGGATTGGTGTACTGATCATTACCTGAAAGTTTCATCAAGATTGGGTGAAAAAGGGTGTGCTGAGATTTCGGGCAACTCGTAGTTTTTTGGAAGCTTGGCAGTCCCTTTCCATGAAAGTGATTCTCGCCAGTCTCTGCTTAAGGCTACATCAACAGCAAACAAATCATAGAGATAGAACTTGAAACTGCTTTATTGTGTCAAGTTTCAAAGCGCTAGCACAAACCGTGTTTGACTTAGAGTTCCAAATACATGTATCCCTATAGGAGAAAACAGAGTGAAACCTCAAAATGAAACCGGTTACTGCCAACGAACGGTTTAACCTAGAAGAACGAAATTTGGCGAGACAAGTGGGATTGGTGTACTGATCATTACCTGAAAGTTTCATCAAGATTGGGTGAAAAAGGGTGTGCTGAGATTTCGGGCAACTCGTAGTTTTTTGGAAGCTTGGCAGGCCCTTTCCATGAAAGTGATTCTCGCCAGTCTCTGCTTAGGGCTACATCAACAGCAAACAAACCGTAGAGATAGAACTTGAAACTGCTTTATTGTGTCAAGTTTCAAAGAGCTAGCACAAACTGTGTTTGATTTAGAGTTCCAAATACATGTATCCCTATAGGAGAAAACAGAGTGAAACCTCAAAATGAAACCGGTTACTGCCAACGAACGGTTTAACCTAGAAGAACGAAATTTGGCGAGCCAAGTGGGATTGGTGTACTGATCATTACCTGAAAGTTTCATGAAGATTGGGTGAAAAAGGGTGTGCTGAGATTTCGGGCAACTCGTAGTTTTTTGGAAGCTTGGCAGGCCCTTTCCATGAAAGTGATTCTCGCCAGTCTCTGCTTAGGGCTACATCAACAGTAAACAAACCATAGAGACAGAACTTGAAACTGCTTTATTTTTTCAAGTTTCAAACAGCTAGCACAAACCGTGTTTGATTTAGAGTTCCAAATACATGTATCCCTATAGGAGAAAACAGAGTGAAACCTCAAAATGAAACCGGTTACTGCCAACGAACGGTTTAACCTAGAAGAACGAAATTTGGCGAGCCAAGTGGGATTGGTGTACTGATCCTTACCTGAAAGTTTCATCAAGATTGGGTGAAAAAGGGTGTGCTGAGATTTCGGGCAACTCGTAGTTTTTTGGAAGCTTGGCAGGCCCTTTCCATGAAAGTGATTCTCGCCAGTCTCTGCTTAGGGCTACATCAACAGCAAACAAACCATAGAGATAGAACTTGAAACTGCTTTATTGTGTCAAGTTTCAAAGAGCTAGCACAAACCGTGTTTGATTTAGAGTTCCAAATACATGTATCCCTATAGGAGAAAACAGCGTTAAACCTCAAAATGAAACCGGTTACTGCCAACGAACGGTTTAACCTAGAAGAACGAAATTTGGCAAGCCAAGTGGGATTTGTGTACTGATCATTACCTGAAAGTTTCATCAAGATTGGGTGAAAAAGGGTGTGCTGAGATTTCAGGCAACTCGTAGTTTTTTGGAAGCTTGGCAGGCCCTTTCCATGAAAGTGATTCTCGCCAGTCTCTGCTTAGGGCTACATCAACAGCAAACAAACCATAGAGATAGAACTTGAAACTGCTTTATTGTGTCAAGTTTCAAAGAGCTAGCACAAACCGTGTTTGATTTAGAGTTCCAAATACATGTATCCCTATAGGAGAAAACAGAGTGAAACCTCAAAATGAAACCGGTTACTGCCAACGACCGGTTTAACATAGAAGAAGGAAATTTGGCGAGCCAAGTGGAATTGGTGTACTGATCATTACCTGAAGGTTTCATCAAGATTGGGTGAAAAAGTGTGTGCTGAGATTTCAGGCAACTCGTAGTTTTTTGGAAGCTTGGCAGGCCCTTTCCATGAAAGTGATTCTCGCCAGTCTCTGCTTAGGGCTACATCAACAGCAAACAAACCATAGAGATAGAACTTGAAACTGCTTATTTTGTGTCAAGTTCAAAGAGCTAGCACAAACCGTGTTTGATTTAGAGATCCAAATACATGTATCCCTATAGGAGAAACAGAGTGAAACCTCAAAATGAAACGGTTACTGCCAACGAACGGTTTATCCTAGAAGAACGAAATTTTGGCGAGCCAAGTGGGATTGGTGTACTGATCATTACCTGAAAGTTTCATCAAGATTGGGTGAAAAAGTGTGTGCTGAGATTTCAGGCAACTCGTAGTTTTTTGGAAGCTTGGCAGGCCCTTTCCATGAAAGTGATTCTCGCCAGTCTCTGCTTAGGGCTACATCAACAGCAAACAAACCATAGAGATAGAACTTGAAACTGCTTTATTGTGTCAAGTTTCAAAGAGCTAGCACAAACCGTGTTTGATTTAGTGTTCCAAATACATATATCCCCATAGGAGAAAACAGAGTGAAACCTCAAAATAAAACCGGTTACTGCCAACGAACGGTTTAACCTAGAAGAACGAAATTTGGCGAGCCAAGTGGGATTGGTGTACTGATCATTACCTGAAAGTTTCATCAAGATTGGGGGAAAAAGGGTGTGCTGAGATTTCAGGCAACTCGTAGTTTTTTGGAAGCTTGGCAGGCCCTTTCCATGAAAGTGATTCTCGCCAGTCTCTGCTTAGGGCTACATCAACAGCAAACAAACCATAGAGATAGAACTTGAAACTGCTTTATTGTGTCAAGTTTCAAAGAGCTAGCACAAACCGTGTTTGATTTAGAGTTCCAAATACATGTATCCCTATAGGAGAAAACAGAGTGAAACCTCAAAATGAAACCGGTTACTGCGAACGAACCGTTTAACCTAGAAGAACGAAATTTGGCTAGACAAGTGGGATTGGTGTACTGATCATTACCTGAAAGTTTCATCAAGATTGGTTGAAAAAGAGTGTGCTGAGATTTCGGGCAACTCTTAGTTTTTTGGAAGCTTTGCAGGCCCTTTCCATGAAAGTGATTCTCGCCAGTCTCTGCTTAGGGCTACATCAACAGCAAACAAACCATAGAGATAGATCTTGAAACTGATTTATTGTGTAAAGTTTCAAAGAGCTAGCACAAACCGTGTTTGATTTAGAGTTCCAAATACATGTATCCCTATAGGAGAAAACAGAGTGAAACCTCAAAATGAAACCGGTTACTGCCAACGAACGGTTTAACCTAGAAGAACGAAATTTGGCGAGCCAAGTGGGATTGGTGTACTGATCATTACCTGAAAGTTTCATCAAGATTGGGTGAAAAAGGGTGTGCTGAGATTTCAGGCAACTCGTAGTTTTTTGGAAGCTTGGCAGGCCCTTTCCATGAAAGTGATTCTCGCCAGTCTCTGCTTAGGGCTACATCAACAGCAAACAAACCATAGAGATAGAACTTGAAACTGCTTTATTGTGTCAAGTTTCAAAGAGCTAGCACAAACCGTGTTTGATTTAGAGTTCCAAATACATGTATCCCTATAGGAGAAAACAGAGTGAAACCTCAAAATGAAACCGGTTACTGCGAACGAACCGTTTAACCTAGAAGAACGAAATTTGGCTAGACAAGTGGGATTGGTGTACTGATCATTACCTGAAAGTTTCATCAAGATTGGTTGAAAAAGAGTGTGCTGAGATTTCGGGCAACTCTTAGTTTTTTGGAAGCTTTGCAGGCCCTTTCCATGAAAGTGATTCTCGCCAGTCTCTGCTTAGGGCTACATCAACAGCAAACAAACCATAGAGATAGATCTTGAAACTGATTTATTGTGTAAAGTTTCAAAGAGCTAGCACAAACCGTGTTTGATTTAGAGTTCCAAATACATGTATCCCTATAGGAGAAAACAGAGTGAAACCTCAAAATGAAACCGGTTACTGCCAACGAACGGTTTAACCTAGAAGAACGAAATTTGGCGAGCCAAGTGGGATTGGTGTACTGATCATTACCTGAAAGTTTCATCACGATTGGGTGAAAAAGGGTGTGCTGAGATTTCGGGCAACTCGTAGTTTTTTGGAAGCTTGGCAGGCCCTTTCCATGAAAGTGATTCTCGCCAGTCTCTGCTTAGGGCTACATCAACAGCAAACAAACCATAGAGATAGAACTTGAAACTGCTTTATTGTGTCAAGTTTCAAAGAGCTAGCACAAACCGTGTTTGATTTAGAGTTCCAAATACATGTATCCCTATAGGAGAAAACAGAGTGAAAACTCAAAATGAAACCGGTTACTGCCAACGACCGGTTTAACCTACAAGAATGAAATTTGGCGAGCCAAGTTGGATTGGTGTACTGATCATTACCTGAAAGTTTCATCAAGATTGGGTGAAAAAGGGTGTGCTGAGATTTCAGGCAACTCGTAGTTTTTTGGAAGCTTGGCAGGCCCTTTCCATGAAAGTGATTCTCGCCAGTCTCTGCTTAAGGCTACATCAACAGCAAACAAACCATAGAGATAGAACTTGAAACTGCTTTATTGTGTCAAGTTTCAAAGCGCTAGCACAAACCGTGTTTGACTTAGAGTTCCAAATACATGTATCCCTATAGGAGAAAACAGAGTGAAACCTCAAAATGAAACCGGTTACTGCCAACGAACGGTTTAACCTAGAAGAACGAAATTTGGCGAGACAAGTGGGATTGGTGTACTGATCATTACCTGAAAGTTTCATCAAGATTGGGTGAAAAAGGGTGTGCTGAGATTTCGGGCAACTCGTAGTTTTTTGGAAGCTTGGCAGGCCCGTTCCATGAAAGTGATTCTCGCCAGTCTCTGCTTAGGGCTACATCAACAGCAAACAAACCATAGAGATAGAAGTTGAAACTGCTTTATTGTGTCAAGTTTCAAAGAGCTAGCACAAACCGTGTTTGATTTAGATTTCCAAATACATGTATCCCTATAGGAGAAAACAGAGTGAAACCTCAAAATGAAACCGGTTACTGCCAACGACCGGTTTAACCTAGAAGAACGAAATTTGGCGAGCCAAGTGGGATTGGTGTACTGATCATTACCTGAAAGTTTCATCAAGATTGGGTGAAAAAGAGTGTGCTGAGATTTCAGGCAACTCGTAGTTTTTTGGAAGCTTGGCAGGCCCTTTCCATGAAAGTGATTCTCGCCAGTCTCTGCTTAGGGCTACATCAACAGCAAACAAACCATAGAGATAGAACTTGAAACTGCTTTATTGTGTCAAGTTTCAAAGAGCTAGCACAAACCGTGTTTGATTTAGAGTTCCAAATACATGTATCCCTATAGGAGAAAACAGAGTGAAACCTCAAAATGAAACCGGTTACTGCCAACGACCGGTTTAACATAGAAGAAGGAAATTTGGCGAGCCAAGTGGAATTGGTGTACTGATCATTACCTGAAGGTTTCATCAAGATTGGGTGAAAAAGTGTGTGCTGAGATTTCAGCAACTCGTAGTTTTTTGGAAGCTTGGCAGGCCCTTTCCATGAAAGTGATTCTCGCCAGTCTCTGCTTAGGGCTACATCAACAGCAAACAAACCATAGAGATAGAACTTGAAACTGCTTTATTGTGTCAAGTTTCAAAGAGCTAGCACAAACCGTGTTTGATTTAGAGTTCCAAATACATGTATCCCTATAGGAGAAACAGAGTGAAACCTCAAAATGAAACCGGTTACTGCCAACGAACGGTTTAACCTAGAAGAACGAAATTTGGCGAGCCAAGTGGGATTGGTGTACTGATCATTACCTGAAAGTTTCATCAAGATTGGGTGAAAAGTGTGTGCTGAGATTTCAGGCAACTCGTAGTTTTTTGGAAGCTTGGCAGGCCCTTTCCATGAAAGTGATTCTCGCCAGTCTCTGCTTAGGGCTACATCAACAGCAAACAAACCATAGAGATAGAACTTGAAACTGCTTTATTGTGTCAAGTTTCAAAGAGCTAGCACAAACCGTGTTTGATTTAGTGTTCCAAATACATATATCCCTATAGGAGAAAACAGAGTGAAACCTCAAAATAAAACCGGTTACTGCCAACGAACGGTTTAACCTAGAAGAACAAAATTTGGCGAGCCAAGTGGGATTGGTGTACTGATCATTACCTGAAAGTTTCATCAAGATTGGGTGAAAAAGGGTGTGCTGAGATTTCAGGCAACTCGTAGTTTTTTGGAAGCTTGGCAGGCCCTTTCCATGAAAGTGATTCTCGCCAGTCTCTGCTTAGGGCTACATCAACAGCAAACAAACCATAGAGGATAGAACTTGAAACTGCTTTATTGTGTCAAGTTTCAAAGAGCTAGCACAAACCGTGTTAGATTTAGAGTTCCAAATCCATGTATCCCTATAGGAGAAAACAGAGTGAAACCTCAAAATGAAACCGGTTACTGCCAACGAACGGTTTAACTAGAAGAACGAAATTTGGCTAGCCAAGTGGGATTGGTGTACTGATCATTACCTGAAAGTTTCATCACGATTGGGTGAAAAAGGGTGTGCTGAGATTTCGGGCAACTCGTAGTTTTTTGGAAGCTTGGCAGGCCCTTTCCATGAAAGTGATTCTCGCCAGTCTCTGCTTAGGGCTACATCAACAGCAAACAAACCATAGAGATAGAACTTGAAACTGCTTTATTGTGTCAAGTTTCAAAGAGCTAGCACAAACCGTTTTTGATTTAGAGTTCCAAATACATGTTATCCCTATAGGAGAAAACAGAGTGAAAACTCAAAATGAAACCGGTTACTGCCAACGACCGGTTTAACCTACAAGAATGAAATTTGGCGAGCCAAGTTGGATTGGTGTACTGATCATTACCTGAAAGTTTCATCAAGATGGGTGAAAAAGGGTGTGCTGAGATTTCAGGCAACTCGTAGTTTTTGGAAGCTTGGCAGGCCCTTTCCATGAAAGTGATTCTCGCCAGTCTCTGCTTAAGGCTACATCAACAGCAAACAAACCATAGAGATAGAACTTGAAACTGCTTTATTGTGTCAAGTTTCAAAGCGCTAGCACAAAACGTGTTTGACTTAGAGTTCCAAATACATGTATCCCTATAGGAGAAAACAGAGTGAAACCTCAAAATGAAACCGGTTACTGCCAACGAACGGTTTAACCTAGAAGAACGAAATTTGGCGAGACAAGTGGGATTGGTGTACTGATCATTACCTGAAAAGTTTCATCAAGATTGGGTGAAAAAGGGTGTGCTGAGATTTCGGGCAACTCGTAGTTTTTTGGAAGCTTGGCAGGCCCTTTCCATGAAAGTGATTCTCGCCAGTCTCTGCTTAGGGCTACATCAACAGCAAACAAACCATAGAGATAGAACTTGAAACTGCTTTATTGTGTCAAGTTTCAAAGAGCTAGGCACAAACCGTGTTTGATTTAGAGTTCCAAATACATGTATCCCTATAGGAGAAAACAGAGTGAAACCTCAATGAAACCGGTTACTGCCAACGTACGGTTTAAACTAGAAGAACGAAACTGGGCGAGCCAAGTGGGATTGGTTGTACTGATCATTACCTGAAAGTTTCATCAAGATTGGGTGAAAAAGGGTGTGCTGAGATTTCAGGCAACTCGTAGTATTTTGGAAGCTTGGGAGGCCCTTTCCATGAAAGTGATTCTCGCCAGTCTCTGCTTAGGGCTACATCAACAGCAAAACAAACCATAGAGATAGAACTTGAAACTGCTTATTGTGTCAAGTTTCAAAGAGCTAGCACAAACCGTGTTAGATTTAGAGTTCCAAATCCATGTATCCCTATAGGAGAAAACAGAGTGAAACCTCAAAATGAAACCGGTTACTGCCAACGAACGGTTTAACCTAGAAGAACGAAAATTTGGCTAGCCAAGTGGGATTGGTGTACTGATCATTACCTGAAAGTTTCATCAAGATTGGTGAAAAAGTGTGTGCTGAGATTTCAGGCAACTCGTAGTTTTTTGGAAGCTTGGCACGCCCTTTCCATGAAAGTGATTCTCGCCAGTCTCTGCTTAGGGCTACATCAACAGCAAACAAACCATAGAGATAGAACTTGAAACTGCTTTATTGTGTCAAGTTTCAAAGAGCTAGCACAAACTGTGTTTGATTTAGAGTTCCAAATACATGTATCCCTATAGGAGAAAACAGAGTGAAACCTCAAAATGAAACCGGTTACTGCCAACGAACGGTTTAACCTAGAAGAACGAAATTTGGCGAGCCAAGTGGGATTGGTGTACTGATCATTACCTGAAAGTTTCATGAAGATTGGGTGAAAAAGTGTGTGCTGAGATTTCGGGCAACTCGTAGTTTTTTGGAAGCTTGGCAGGCCCTTTCCATGAAAGTGATTCTCGCCAGTCTCTGCTTAGGGCTAACATCAACAGCAAGCAAACCATAGAGATTAGAACTTGAAACTGCTTTATTGTGTCAAGTTTCAAAGAGCTAGCACAAACCGTGTTTGATTTAGAGTTCCAAATACATGTATCCCTATAGGAGAAAACAGAGTGAAACCTCAATGAAACCGGTTACTGCCAACGTACGGTTTAACCTAGAAGAACGAAACTGGGCGAGCCAAGTGGGATTGGTGTACTGATCATTACCTGAAAGTTTCATCAAGATTGGGTGAAAAAGGGTGTGCTGAGATTTCAGGCAACTCGTAGTATTTTGGAAGCTTGGCAGGCCCTTTCCATGAAAGTGATTCTCGCCAGTCTCTGCTTAGGGCTACATCAACAGCAAACAAACCATAGAGATAGAACTTGAAACTGCTTTATTGTGTCAAGTTTCAAAGAGCTAGCACAAACCGTGTTAGATTTAGAGTTCCAAATCCATGTATCCCTATAGGAGAAAACAGAGTGAAACCTCAAAATGAAACCGGTTACTGCCAACGAACGGTTTAACCTAGAAGAACGAAATTTGGCGAGCCAAGTGGGATTGGTGTACTGATCATTACCTGAAAGTTTCATCAAGATTGGGTGAAAAAAGGGTGTGCTGAGATTTCGGGCAACTCGTAGTTTTTTGGAAGCTTGGCAGGCCCTTTCCATGAAAGTGATTCTCGCCAGTCTCTGCTTAGGGCTACATCAACAGCAAACAAACCATAGAGATAGAACTTGAAACTGCTTTATTGTGTCAAGTTTCAAAGAGCTAGCACAAACCGTGTTTGATTTAGAGTTCCAAATACATGTATCCCTATAGGAGAAAACAGCGTTAAACCTCAAAATGAAACCGGTTACTGCCAACGAACGGTTTAACCTAGAAGAACGAAATTTGGCAAGCCCAAGTGGGATTGGTGTACTGATCATTACCTGAAAGTTTCATCAAGATTGGGTGAAAAAGGGTGTGCTGAGATTTCAGGCAACTCGTAGGTTTTTGGAAGCTTGGCAGGCCCTTTCCATGAAAGTGATTCTCGCCAGTCTCTGCTTAGGGCTACATCAACAGCAAACAAACCATAGAGATAGAACTTGAAACTGCTTTATTGTGTCAAGTTTCAAAGAGCTAGCACAAACCGTGTTTGATTTAGAGTTCCAAATACATGTATCCCTATAGGAGAAAACAGAGTGAAACCTCAAAATGAAAACGGTTACTGCCAACGAACGGTTTAACCTAGAAGAATGAAATTTGGCGAGCCAAGTGGGATTGGTGTACTGTTCATTACCTGAAAGTTTCATCAAGATTGGGTGAAAAAGGGTGTGCTGAGATTTCGGGCAACTCGTAGTTTTTTTGGAAGCTTGGCAGGCCCTTTCCATGAAAGTGATTCTCCCCAGTCTCTGCTTAGGGCTATATCAACAGCAAACAAACCACAGAGATAGAACTTGAAACTGCTTTATTGTGTCAAGTTTCAAAGAGCTAGCACAAACCGTGTTTGATTTAGAGTTCCAAATACATGTATCCCTATAGGAGAAAACAGAGTGAAACCTCAAAGTTAAACCGGTTACTGCCAACGAACGGTTTAACCTAGAAGAACGAAATTTGGCGAGCCAAGTGGGATTGGTGTACTGATCATTACCTGAAAGTTTCATCAAGATTGGGTGAAAAAGTGTGTGCTGAGATTTCGGGGAACTCGTAGTTTTTTGGAAGCTTGGCAGGCCCTTTCCATGAAAGTGATTCTCGCCAGTCTCTGCTTAGGGCTACATCAACAGCAAACAAACCATAGAGATAGAACTTGAAACTGCTTTATTGTGTCAAGTTTCAAAGAGCTATCACAATCCGTGTTTGATTTAGATTTCCAAATACATGTATCCCTATAGGAGAAAACAGAGTGAAACCTCAAAATGAAACCGGTTACTGCCAACGACCGGTTTAACCTAGAAGAACGAAATTTGGCGAGACAAGTGGGATTGGTGTACTGATCATTACCTGAAAGTTTCATCAAGATTGGGTGAAAGAGTGTGCTGAGATTTCAGGCAACTCGTAGTTTTTTGGAAGCTTGGCAGGCCCTTTCCATGAAAGTGATTCTCGCCAGTCTCTGCTTAGGGCTACATCAACAGCAAACAAACCATAGAGATAGAACTTGAAACTGCTTTATTGTGTCAAGTTTCAAAGAGCTAGCACAAACCGTGTTTGATTTAGAGTTCCAAATACATGTATCCCTATAGGAGAAAACAGAGTGAAACCTCAAAATGAAAACGGTTACTGCCAACGAACGGTTTAACCTAGAAGAATGAAATTTGGCGAGCCAAGTGGGATTGGTGTACTGATCATTACCTGAAAGTTTCATCAAGATTGGGTGAAAAAGGGTGTGCTGAGATTTCGGGCAACTCGTAGTTTTTTGGAAGCTTGGCAGGCCCTTTCCATGAAAGTGATTCTCGCCAGTCTCTGCTTAGGGCTACATCAACAGCAAACAAACCATAGAGATAGAACTTGAAACTGCTTTATTGTGTCAAGTTTCAAAGAGCTAGCACAAACCGTGTTTGATTTAGATTTCCAAATACATGTATCCCTATAGGAGAAAACAGAGTGAAACCTCAAAATGAAACCGGTTACTGCCAACGACCGGTTTAACCTAGAAGAACGAAATTTGGCGAGCCAAGTGGGATTGGTGTACTGATCATTACCTGAAAGTTTCATCAAGATTGGGTGAAAAAGAGTGTGCTGAGATTTCAGGCAACTCGTAGTTTTTTGGAAGCTTGGCAGGCCCTTTCCATGAAAGTGATTCTCGCCAGTCTCTGCTTAGGGCTACATCAACAGCAAACAAACCATAGAGATAGAACTTGAAACTGCTTTATTGTGTCAAGTTTCAAAGAGCTAGCACAAACCGTGTTTGATTTAGAGTTCCAAATACATGTATCCCTATAGGAGAAAACAGAGTGAAACCTCAAAATGAAACCGGTTACTGCCAACGACCGGTTTAACATAGAAGAAGGAAATTTGGCGAGCCAAGTGGAATTGGTGTACTGATCATTACCTGAAGGTTTCATCAAGATTGGGTGAAAAAGTGTGTGCAGAGATTTCAGGCAACTCGTAGTTTTTTGGAAGGTTGGCAGGCCCTTTCCATGAAAGTGATTCTCCCCAGTCTCTGCTTAGGGCTACATCAACAGCAAACAAACCATAGAGATAGAACTTGAAACTGCTTTATTGTGTCAAGTTTCAAAGAGCTAGCACAAACCGTGTTTGATTTAGAGTTCCAAATACATGTATCCCTATAGAAGAAACAGAGTGAAACCTCAAAATGAAACCGGTTACTGCCAACGAACGGTTTAACCTAGAAGAACGAAATTTGGCGAGCCAAGTGGGATTGGTGTACTGATCATTACCTGAAAGTTTCATCAAGATTGTGTGAAAAAGTGTGTGCTGAGATTTCAGGCAACTCATAGTTTTTTGGAAGCTTGGCAGGCCCTTTCCATGAAAGTGATTCTCGCCAGTCTCTGCTTAGGGCTACATCAACAGCAAACAAACCATAGAGATAGAACTTGAAACTGCTTTATTGTGTCAAGTTTCAAAGAGCTAGCACAAACCGTGTTTGATTTAGTGTTCCAAATACATATATCCCTATAGGAGAAAACAGAGTGAAACCTCAAAATAAAACCGGTTACTGCCAACGAACGGTTTAACCTAGAAGAACGAAATTTGGCGAGCCAAGTGGGATTGGTGTACTGATCATTACCTGAAAGTTTCATCAAGATTGGGTGAAAAAGGGTGTGCTGAGATTTCAGGCAACTCGTAGTTTTTTGGAAGCTTGTCAGGCCCTTTCCATGAAAGTGATTCTCGCCAGTCTCTGCTTAGGGCTACATCAACAGCAAACAAACCATAGAGATAGAACTTGAAACTGCTTTATTGTGTCAAGTTTCAAAGAGCTAGCACAAACCGTGTTTGATTTAGAGTTCCAAATACATGTATCCCTATAGGAGAAAACAGAGTGAAACCTCAAAATGAAACCGGTTACTGCGAACGAACCGTTTAACCTAGAAGAACGAAATTTGGCTAACCAAGTGGGATTGGTGTACTGATCATTACCTGAAAGTTTCATCAAGATTGTTTGAAAAAGAGTGTGCTGAGATTTCGGGCAACTCTTAGTTTTTTGGAAGCTTTGCAGGCCCTTTCCATGAAAGTGATTCTCGCCAGTCTCTGCTTAGGGCTACATCAACAGCAAACAAACCATAGAGATAGAACTTGAAACTGCTTTATTGTGTCAAGATTCAAAGAGCTAGCACAAACCGTGTTTGATTTAGAGTTCCAAATACATGTATCCCTATAGGAGAAAACAGAGTGAAACCTCAAAATGAAACCGGTTACTGCCAACGAACGGTTTAACCTAGAAGAACGAAATTTGGCGAGCCAAGTGGGATTGGTGTACTGATCATTACCTGAAAGTTTCATCACGATTGGGTGAAAAAGGGTGTGCTGAGATTTCGGGCAACTCGTAGTTTTTTGGAAGCTTGGCAGGCCCTTTCCATGAAAGTGATTCTCGCCAGTCTCTGCTTAGGGCTACATCAACAGCAAACAAACCATAGAGATAGAACTTTAAACTGCTTTATGGTGTCAAGTTTCAAAGAGCTAGCACAAACCGTGTTTGATTTAGAGTTCCAAATACATGTATCCCTATAGGAGAAAACAGAGTGAAACCTCAAAATGAAACCGGTTACTGCCAACGACCGGTTTAACCTAGAAGAACGAAACTGGGCGAGCCAAGTGGGATTGGTGTACTGATCATTACCTGAAAGTTTCATCAAGATTGGGTGAAAAAGGGTGTGCTGAGATTTCAGGCAACTCGTAGTATTTTGGAAGCTTGGCAGGCCCTTTCCATGAAAGTGATTCTCGCCAGTCTCTGCTTAGGGCTACATCAACAGCAAACAAACCATAGAGATAGAACTTGAAACTGCTTTATTGTGTCAAGTTTCAAAGAGCTAGCACAAACCGTGTTAGATTTAGAGTTCCAAATCCATGTATCCCTATAGGAGAAAACAGAGTGAAACCTCAAAATGAAACCGGTTACTGCCAACGAACGGTTTAACCTAGAAGAACGAAATTTGGCTAGCCAAGTGGGATTGGTGTACTGATCATTACCTGAAAGTTTCATCAAGATTGGGTGAAAAAGTGTGTGCTGAGATTTCAGGCAACTCGTAGTTTTTTGGAAGCTTGGCACGCCCTTTCCATGAAAGTGATTCTCGCCAGTCTCTGCTTAGGGCTACATCAACAGCAAACAAACCATAGAGACAGAACTTGAAACTGCTTTATTGTGTCAAGTTTCAAAGAGCTAGCACAAACCGTGTTTGATTTAGAGTTCCAAATACATGTATCCCTATAGGAGAAAACAGAGTGAAACCTCAAAATGAAACCGGTTACTGCCAACGAACTGTTTAACCTAGAAGAACGAAATTTGGCGAGCCAAGTGGGATTGGTGTACTGATCATTACCTGAAAGTTTCATCAAGATTGGGTGAAAAAGGGTGTGCTGAGATTTCGGGCAACTCGTAGTTTTTTGGAAGCTTGGCAGGCCCTTTCCATGAAAGTAATTCTCGCCAGTCTCTGCTTAGGGCTACATCAACAGCAAACAAACCATAGAGATAGAACTTGAAACTGCTTTATTGTGTCAAGTTTCAAAGAGCTAGCACAAACCTTGTTTGATTTAGATTTCCAAATACATGTATCCCTATAGGAGAAAACAGAGTGAAACCTCAAAATGAAACCAGTTATTGCCAACGACCGGTTAAACCTAGAAGAACGAAATTTGGCGAGCCAAGTGGGATTGGTGTACTGATCATTACCTGAAAGTTTCATCAAGATTGGGTGAAAAAGTGTGTGCTGAGATTTCAGGCAACTCGTAGTTTTTTGGAAGCTTGGCAGGCCCTTTTCATGAAAGTGATTCTCTCCAGTCTCTGCTTAGGGCTACATCAACAGCAAACAAACCATAGAGATAGAACTTGAAACTGCTTTATTGTGCCAAGTTTCAAAGAGCTAGCACAAACCGTGTTTGATTTAGAGTTCCAAATACATGTATCCCTATAGGAGAAAACAGAGTGAAACCTCAAAATGAAATCGGTTACTGCCGACGAACGGTTTAACCTAGAAGAACGAAATTTGGCGAGCCAAGTGGGATTGGTGTACTGATCATTACCTGAAAGTTTCATCAAGATTGGGTGAAAAAGGGTGTGCTGAGATTTCGGGCAACTCGTAGTTTTTGGAAGCTTGGCAGGCCCTTTCCATGAAAGTGATTCTTGCCAGTCTCTGCTTAGGGCTACATCAACAGCAAACAAACCATAGAGATAGAACTTGAAACTACTTTATTGTGTCAAGTTTCAAAGAGCTAGCACAAACCGTGTTTGATTTAGAGTTCCAAATACATGTATCCCTATAGGAGAAAACAGAGTGAAACCTCAAAATGAAACCGGTTACTGCCAACGAACGGTTTAACCTAGAAGAACGAAATTTGGTGAGCCAAGTGGGATTGGTGTACTGATCATTACCTGAAAGTTTCATCAAGATTGGGTGAAAAAGGGTGTGCTGAAATTTCAGGCAACTCGTAGTTTTTTGGAAGCTTGGCAGGCCCTTTCCATGAAAGTGATTCTCGCCAGTCTCTGCTTAGGGCTACATCAACAGCAAACAAACCATAGAGATAGAACTTGAAACTGCTTTATTGTGTCAAGTTTCAAAGAGCTAGCACAAACCGTGTTTGATTTAGAGTTCCAAATACATGTATCCCTATAGGAGAAAACAGAGTGAAACCTCAAAATGAAACCGGTTACTGCCAACGAACGGTTTAACCTAGAAGAACGAAATTTGGCGAGCCAAGTGAGAGTGGTGTACTGATCATTACCTGAAAGTTTCATCAAGATTGGGTGAAAAAGTGTGTGCTGAGATTTCAGGCAACTCGTAGTTTTTTGGAAGCTTGGCAGGCCCTTTCCATGAAAGTGATTCTCGCCAGTCTCTGCTTAGGGCTACATCAACAGCAAACAAACCATAGAGATAGAACTTGAAACTGCTTTATTGTGTCAAGTTGCAAAGAGCTAGCACAAACCGTGTTAGATTTAGAGTTCCAAATACATGTATCCCTATAGGAGAAAACAGAGTGAAACCTCAAAATGAAACCGGTTACTGCCAACGAACGGTTTAACCTAGAAGAACGAAATTTGGCTAGCCAAGTGGGATTGGTGTACTGATCATTACCTGAAAGTTTCATCAAGATTGGGTGAAAAAGTGTGTGCTGAGATTTCAGGCAACTCGTAGTTTTTTGGAAGCTTGGCAGGCCCTTTCCATGAAAGTGATTCTCGCCAGTCTCTGCTTAGGGCTACATCAACAGCAAACAAACCATAGAGATAGAACTTGAAACTGCTTTATTGTGTCTAGTTTCAAAGAGCTAGCACAAACCTTGTTTGATTTAGATTTCCAAATACATGTATCCCTATAGGAGAAAACAGAGTGAAACCTCAAAATGAAACCAGTTACTGCCAACGACCGGTTAAACCTAGAAGAACGAAATTTGGCGAGCCAAGTGGGATTGGTGTACTGATCATTACCCGAAAGTTTCATCAAGATTGGGTGAAAAAGTGTGTGCTGAGATTTCAGGCAACTCGTAGTTTTTTGGAAGCTTGGCAGGCCCTTTCCATGAAAGTGATTCTCGCCAGTCTCTGTTTAGGGCTACATCAACAGCAAAGAAACCATAGAGATAGAACTTGAAACTGCTTTATTGTGTCAAGTTTCAAAGAGCTAGCACAAACCGTGTTTGATTTAGAGTTCCAAATACATGTATCCCTATAGGAGAAAACAGAGTGAAACCTCAAAATGAAACCGGTTACTGCCAACGAACGGTTTAACCTAGAAGAACGAAATTTGGCGAGCAAAGTGGGATTGGTGTCCTGATCATTACCTGAAAGTTTCATCAAGATTGGGTGAAAAAGTGTGTGCTGAGATTTCGGGCAACTCGTAGTTTTTTGGAAGCTTGGCAGGCCCTTTCCATGAAAGTGATTCTCGCCAGTCTCTGCTTAGGGCTACATCAACAGCAAACAAACCATAGAGATAGAACTTGAAACTGCTTTATTTTGTCAAGTTTCAAAGAGCTAGCACAAACCGTGTTTGATTTAGAGTTCCAAATACATGTATCCCTATAGGAGAAAACAGAGTGAAACCTCAAAATGAAACCGGTTACTGCCAACGAACGGTTTAACCTAGAAGAACGAAATTAGGCGAGCCAAGTGGGATTGGTGTACTGATCATTACCTGAAAGTTTCATCAAGATTGGGTGAAAAAGGGTGTGCTGAGATTTCAGGCAACTCGTAGTTTTTTGGAAGCTTGGAAGGCCCTTTCCATGAAAGTGATTCTCGCCAGTCTCTGCTTAGGGCTACATCAACAGCAAACAAACCATAGAGATAGAACTTGAAACTGCTTTATTGTGTCAAGTTTCAAAGAGCTAGCACAAACCGTGTTTGATTTAGAGTTCCAAATACATATATCCCTATAGGAGAAAACAGAGTGAAACCTCAAAATGAAACCGGTTACTGCCAACGAACGGTTTAACCTAGAAGAACGAAACTTGGCGAGCCAAGTGGGATTGGTGTACTGATCATTACCTGAAAGTTTCATCAAGATTGGGTGAAAAAGGGTGTGCTGAGATTTCAGGCAACTCGTAGTTTTTTGGAAGCTTGGCAGGCCCTTTCCATGAAAGTGATTCTCGCCAGTCTCTGCTTAGGGCTACATCAACAGCAAACAAACCATAGAGATAGAACTTGAAACTGCTTTATTGTGTCAAGTTTCAAAGAGCTAGCACAAACCGTGTTTGATTTAGAGTTCCAAATACATGTATCCCTATAGGAGAAAACAGAGTGAAACCTCAAAATGAAACCGGTTACTGCCAACGAACCGTTTAACCTAGAAGAACGAAATTTGGCGAGCCAAGTGGGATTGGTGTACTGATCATTACCTGAAAGTTTCATCAAGATTGGGTGAAAAAGGGTGTGCTGAGATTTCAGGCAACTCGTAGTTTTTTGGAAGCTTGGCATGGCCCTTTCCATGAAAGTGATTCTCGCCAGTCTCTGCTTAGGGCTACATAACAGCAAACAAACCATAGAGATAGAACTTGAAACTGCTTTATTGTGTCAAGTTTCAAAGAGCTAGCACAAACCGTGTTTGATTTAGAGTTCCAAATACATGTATCCCTATAGGAGAAAACAGAGTGAAACCTCAAAATGAAACCGGTTACTGCCAACGAACGGTTTAACCTAGAAGAATGAAATTTGGCTAGCCAAGTGGGATTGGTGTACTGATCATTACCTGAAAGTTTCATCAAGATTGGGTGAAAAAGTGTGTGCTGAGATTTCAGGCAACTCGTAGTTTTTTGGAAGCTTGGCAGGCCCTTTCCATGAAAGTGATTCTCGCCAGTCTCTGCTTAGGGCTACATCAACAGCAAACAAACCATAGAGATAGAACTTGAAACTGCTTTATTGTGTCAAGTTTCAAAGAGCTAGCACAAACCGTGTTTGATTTTAGAGTTACAAATACATGTATCCCTATAGGAGAAAACAGAGTGAAACCTCAAAATGAAACCGGTTACTGCCAACGAACGGTTTAACCTAGAAGAACGAAATTTGGCGAGCCAAGTGGGATTGGTGTACTGATCATTACCTGAAAGTTTCATCAAGATTGGGTGAAAAAGGGTGTGCTGAGATTTCGGGCAACTATTAGTTTTTTGGAAGCTTGGCAGGCCCTTTCCATGAAAGTGATTCTCGCCAGTCTCTGCTTAGGGCTACATCAACAGCAAACAAACCATAGAGATAGAACTTGAAACTGCTTTATTGTGTCAAGTTTCAAAGAGCTAGCACAAACCTTGTTTGATTTAGATTTCCAAATACATGTATCCCTATAGGAGAAAACAGAGTGAAACCTCAAAATGAAACCGATTACTGCCAAGGACCGGTTTAACCTAGAAGAACGAAATTTGGCGAGCCAAGTGGGAATGGTGTACTGATCATTACCTGAAAGTTTCATCAAGATTGGGTGAAAAAGTGTGTGCTGATATTTCAGGCAACTCGTAGTTTTTTGGAAGCTTGGCAGGCCCTTTCCATGAAAGTGATTCTCGCCAGTCTCTGCTTAGGGCTACATCAACTGCAAACAAACCATAGAGATAGAACTTGAAACTGCTTTATTGTGTCAAGTTTCAAAGAGCTAGCACAAACCGTGTTTGATTTAGAGTTCCAAATACATATATCCCTATAGGAGAAAACAGAGTGAAACCTCAAAATGAAACCGGTTACTGCCAACGAACGGTTTAACCTAGAAGAACGAAATTTGGCGAGCCAAGTGGGATTGGTGGACTGATCATTACCTGAAAGTTTCATCAAGATTGGGTGAAAAAGTGTGTGCTGAGATTTCAGGCAACTCGTAGTTTTTTGGAAGCTTGGCAGGCCCTTTCCATGAAAGTGATTCTCGCCAGTCTCTGTTTAGGGCTACATCAACAGCAAAGAAACCATAGAGATAGAACTTGAAACTGCTTTATAGTGTCAAGTTTCAAAGAGCTAGCACAAACCGTGTTTGATTTAGAGTTCCAAATACATGTATCCCTATAGGAGAAAACAGAGTGAAACCTCAAAATGAAACCGGTTACTGCCAACGAACGGTTTAACCTAGAAGAATGAAATTTGGCGAGCCAAGTGGGATTGGTGTACTGATCATTACCTGAAAGTTTCATCAAGATTGGGTGAAAAAGTGTGTGCTGAGATTTCAGGCAACTCGTAGTTTTTTGGAAGCTTGGCAGGCCCTTTCCATGAAAGTGATTCTCGCCAGTCTCTGCTTAGGGCTACATCAACAGAAAACAATCCATAGAGATAGAACTTGAAACTGCTTTATTGTGTCAAGTTTCAAAGAGCTAGCACAAACCGTGTTTGATTTAGAGTTCCAAATACATGTATCCCTATAGGAGAAAAAAGAGTGAAACCTCAAAATGAAACCGATTACTGCCAACGAACGGTTTAACCTAGAAGAACGAAATTTGGCGAGCCAAGTGGGATTGGTGTACTGATCATTACCTGAAAGTTTCATCAAGATTGGGTGAAAAAGTGTGTGCAGAGATTTCGGGCAACTCGTAGTTTTTTGGAAGCTTGGCAGGCCCTTTCCATGAAAGTGATTCTCGCCAGTCTCTGCTTAGGGCTACATCAACAGCAAACAAACCTTAGAGATAGAACTTGAAACTGCTTTATTGTGTCAAGTTTCAAAGAGCTAGCACAAACCGTGTTTGATTTAGAGTTCCAAATACATGTATCCCTATAGGAGAAAACAGAGTGAAACCTCAAAATGAAACCGGTTACTGCCAACGAACGGTTTAACCTAGAAGAACGAAATTTGGCGAGCCAAGTGGGATTGGTGTACTGATCATTACCTGAAAGTGTCATCAAGATTGGGTGAAAAAGGGTGTGCTGAGATTTCAGGCAACTCGTAGTTTTTTGGAAGCTTGGCAGGCCCTTTCCATGAAAGTGATTCTCGCCAGTCTCTGCTTAGGGCTACATCAACAGCAAACAAACCATAGAGATAGAACTTGAAACTGCTTTATTGTGTCAAGTTTCAAAGAGCTAGCACAAACCGTGTTTGATTTAGAGTTGCAAATACATGTATCCCTATAGGAGAAAACAGAGTGAAACCTCAAAATGAAACCGGTTACTGCCAACGAACGGTTTAACCTAGAAGAACGAAATTTGGCGAGCCAAGTGGGATTGGTGTACTGATCATTACCTGAACTTTTCATCAAGATTGGGTGAAAAAGGGTGTGCTGAGATTTCGGGCAACTCATAGTTTTTTGGAAGCTTGGCAGGCCCTTTCAATGAAAGTGATTCTCGCCAGTCTCTGCTTAGGGCTACATCAACAGCAAACAAACCATAGAGATAGAACTTGAAACTGCTTTATTGTGTCAAGTTTCAAAGAGCTAGCACAAACCGTGTTTGATTTAGAGTTCCAAATACATGTATCCCTATAGGAGAAAACAGAGTGAAACCTCAAAATGAAACCGGTTACTGCCAACGAACGGTTTAACCTAGAAGAACGAAGTTTGGCGAGCCAAGTGGGATTGGTGTACTGATCATTACCTGAAAGTTTCATCAAGATTGAATGAAAAAGTGTGTGCTGAGATTTCGGGCAACTCGTAGTTTTTTGGAAGCTTGGCAGGCCCTTTCCATGAAAGTGATTCTCGCCAGTCTCTGCTTAGGGCTACATCAACAGCAAACAAACCATAGAGATAGAACTTGAAACTGCTTTATTGTGTCAAGTTTCAAAGAGCTAGCACAAACCGTGTTTGATTTAGAGTTCCAAATACATGTATCCCTATAGGAGAAAACAGAGTGAAACCTCAAAATGAAACCGGTTACTGCCAACGAACGGTTTAACCTAGAAGAACGAAATTTGGCGAGCCAAGTGGGATTGGTGTACTGATCATTACCTGAAAGTTTCATCAAGATTGGGTGAAAAAGGGTGTGCTGAGATTTCGGGCAACTCGTAGTTTTTTGGAAGCTTGGCAGGCCCTTTCCA
Source organism: Ictidomys tridecemlineatus (assembly GCF_052094955.1). Lineage (NCBI taxonomy): Eukaryota > Metazoa > Chordata > Mammalia > Rodentia > Sciuridae > Ictidomys > Ictidomys tridecemlineatus. The sequence continues at coordinate 24,856 of NW_027524347.1, forward strand.
TGAAAGTGATTCTCGCCAGTCTCTGCTTAGGGCTACATCAACAGCAAACAAACCATAGAGATAGAACTTGAAACTGCTTTATTGTGTCAAGTTTCAAAGAGCTCGCACAAACCATGTTTGATTTAGAGTTCCAAATACATGTATCCCTATAGGAGAAAACAGAGTGAAACCTCAAAATGAAACCGGTTACTGCCAACGAACGGTTTAAACTAGAAGAACGAAATTTGGCGAGCCAAGTGGGATTTGTGTACTGATCATTACCTGAAAGTTTCATCAAGATTGGGTGAAAAAGGGTGTGCTGAGGTTTCAGGCAACTCGTAGTTTTTTGGAAGCTTGGCAGGCCCTTTTCATGAAAGTGATTCTCGCCAGTCTCTGCTTAGGGCTACATCAACAGCAAACAAACCATAGAGATAGAACTTGAAACTGCTTTATTGTGTCAAGTTTCAAAGAGCTAGCACAAACCGTGTTTGATTTAGAGTTCCAAATACATGTATCCCTATAGGAGAAAACAGAGTGAAACCTCAAAATGAAACCGGTTACTGCCAACAAACGGTTTAACCTAGAAGAACGAAATTTGGCGAGCCAAGTGGGATTGGTGTACTGATCATTACCTGAACGTTTCATCAAGATTGGGTGAAAAAGGGTGTGCTGAGATTTCAGGCAACTCGTAGTTTTTTGGAAGCTTGGCAGGCCCTTTCCATGAAAGTGATTCTCGCCAGTCTCTGCTTAGGGCTACATCAACAGCAAACAAACCATAGAGATAGAACTTGAAACTGCTTTATTGTGTCAAGTTTCAAAGAGCTAGCACAAACCGTGTTTGATTTAGAGTTCCAAATACATGTATCCCTATAGGAGAAAACAGAGTGAAACCTCAAAATGAAACCGGTTACTGCCAACGAACGGTTTAACCTAGAAGAACGAAATTTCGCGAGCCAAGTGGGATTGGTGTACTGATCATTACCTGAAAGTTTCATCAAGATTGGGTGAAAAAGTGTGTGCTGAGATTTCAGGCAACTCGTAGTTTTTTGGGAGCTTGGCAGGCCCTTTCCATGAAAGTGATTCTCTCCAGTCTCTGCTTAGGGCTACATCAACAGCAAACAAACCGTAGAGATAGAACTTGAAACTGCTTTATTGTGTCAAGTTTCAAAGAGCTAGCACAAACCGTGTTTGATTTAGAGTTCCAAATACATGTATCCGTATAGGAGAAAACAGAGTGAAACCTCAAAATGAAACCGGTTACTGCCAACGAACGGTTTAACGTAGAAGAACGAAATTTGGCGAGCCAAGTGGGATTGGTGTACTGATCATTACCTGAAAGTTTCATCAAGATTGGGTGAAAAAGGGTGTGCTGAGATTTCGGGCAACTCGTAGTTTTTTGGAAGCTTGTCAGGCCCTTTCCATGAAAGTGATTCTCGCCAGTCTCTGCTTAGGGCTACATCAACAGCAAACAAACCATAGAGATAGAACTTGAAACTGCTTTATTGTGTCAAGTTTCAAAGAGCTAGCACAAACCGTGTTTGATTTAGAGTTCCAAATACATGTATCCCTATAGGAGAAAACAGAGTGAAACCTCAAAATGAAACCGGTTACTGCCAACGAACGGTTTAACCTAGAAGAACGAAATTTGGCGAGCCAAGTGGGATTGGTGTACTGATCATACCTGAACATTTCATCAAGATTGGGTGAAAAAGGGTGTGCTGAGATTTCGGGCAACTCGTAGTTTTTTGGAAGCTTGGCAGGCCCTTTCCATGAAAGTGATTCTCGCCAGTCTCTGCTTAGGGCTACATCAACAGCAAACAAACCATAGAGATAGAACTTGAAACTGCTTTATTGTGTCAAGTTTCAAAGAGCTAGCACAAACCGTGTTTGATTTAGAGTTCCAAATACATGTATCCCTATAGGAGAAAACAGAGTGAAACCTCAAAATGAAACCGGTTACTGCCAAAGAACGGTTTAACCTAGAAGAACGAAATTTGGCGAGCCAAGTGGGATTGGTGTACTGATCATTACCTGAAAGTTTCATCAAGATTGGGTGAAAAAGGGTGTGCTGAGATTTCGGGCAACTCGTAGTTTTTTGGAAGCTTGGCAGGCCCTTTCCATGAAAGTGAATCTCGCCAGTCTCTGCTTAGGGCTACATCAACAGCAAACAAACCATAGAGATAGAACTTGAAACTGCTTTATTGTGTCAAGTTTCAAAGAGCTAGCACAAACCGTGTTTGATTTAGAGTTCTAAATATATGTATCCCTATAGGAGAAAACAGAGTGAAACCTCAAAATGAAACCGGTTACTGCCAACGAACGGTTTAACCTACAAGAACGAAATTTGGCGAGCCAAGTGGGATTGGTGTACTGATCATTACCTGAAAGTTTCATCAAGATTGGGTGAAAAAGGGTGTGCTGAGATTTCGGGCAACTCGTAGTTCTTTGGCAGCTTGGCAGGCACTTTCCATGAAAGTGATTCTCGCCAGTCTCTCCTTAGGGCTACATCAACAGCAAACAAACCATAGAGATAGAACTTGAAACTGCTTTATTGTGTCAAGTTTCAAAGAGCTAGCACAAACCGTGTTTGATTTAGAGTTCCAAATACATGTATCCCTATAGGAGAAAACAGAGTGAAACCTCAAAATGAAACCGGTTACTGCCAACGAACGGTTTAACCTAGAAGAACGAAATTTGGCGAGCCAAGTGGGATTTGTGTACTGATCATTACCTGAAAGTTTCATCAAGATTGGGTGAAAAAGGGTGTGCTGAGGTTTCAGGCAACTCGTAGTTTTTTGGAAGCTTGGCCGGCCCTTTCCATGAAAGTGATTCTCGCCAGTCTCTGCTTAAGGCTATATCAACAGCAAACAAACCATAGAGATAGAACTTGAAACTGCTTTATTGTGTCAAGTTTCAAAGAGCTAGCACAAACCGTGTTTGATTTAGAGTTCCAAATACATGTATCCCTATAGGAGAAAACAGAGTGAAACCTCAAAATGAAACCGGTTACTGCCAACGAACGGTTTAACCTAGAAGAACGAAATTTGGCGAGCCAAGTGGGATTGTTGTACTGATCATTACCTGAAAGTTTCATCAAGATTGGGTGAAAAAGTGTGTGCTGAGATTTCAGGAAACTCGTAGTTTTTTGGAAGCTTGGCAGGCCCTTTCCATGAAAGTGATTCTCGCCAGTCTCTGCTTAGGGCTACATCAACAGCAAACAAACCATAGAGATAGAACTTGAAACTGCTTTATTGTGTCAAGTTTCAAAAAGCTAGCAAAAACCGTGTTTGATTTAGAGTTCCAAATACATGTATCCCTATAGGAGAAAACAGAGTGAAACCTCAAAATGAAACCGGTTACTGCCAACGAACGGTTTAACCTAGAAGAACGAAATTTGGCGAGCCAAGTGGGATTGGTGTACTGATCATTACCTGAAAGTTTCATCAAGATTGGGTGAAAAAGGGTCTGCTGAGATTTCAGGCAACTCGTAGTTTTTTGGAAGCTTGGCAGGCCCTTTCCATGAAAGTGATTCTCGCCAGTCTCTGCTTAGGGCTACATCAACAGCAAACAAACCATAGAGATAGAACTTGAAACTGCTTTATTGTGTCAAGATTCAAAGAGCTAGCACAAACCGTGTTTGATTTAGAGTTCCAAATACATGTATCCCTATAGGAGAAAACAGAGTGAAACCTCAAAATGAAACCGGTTACTGCCAACGAATGGTTTAACCTAGAAGAACGAAATTTGGCGAACCAAGTGGGATTGGTGTCCTGATCATTATCTGAAAGTTTCATCAAGATTGGGTAAAAAAGGGTGTGCTGAGATTTCAGGCAACTCGTAGTTTTTTGGAAGCTTGGCAGGCCCTTTCCATGAAAGTGATTCTCGCCAGTCTCTGCTTATGGCTACATCAACAGAAAACAAACCACAGTGATAGAACTTGAAACTGCTTTATTGTGTCAAGTTTCAAAGAGCTAGCACAAACCGTGTTTGATTTAGAGTTCCAAATACATGTATCCCTATAGGAGAAAACAGAGTGAAACCTCAAAATGAAACCGGTTACTGCCAACGAACGGTTTAACCTAGAAGAACGAAATTTGGCGAACCAAGTGGGATTGGTGTACTGATCTTTACCTGAAAGTTTCATCAAGATTGGGTGAAACAGGGTGTGCTGAGATTTCGGGCAACTCTTAGTTTTTTGGAAGCTTGGCAGGCCCTTTCCATGAAAGTGATTCTCGCCAGTCTCTGCTTAGGGCTACATCAACAGCAAACAAACCATAGAGATAGAACTTGAAACTGCTTTATTGTGTCAAGTTTCAAAGAGCTAGCACTAACCGTGTTTGATTTAGAGTTCCAAATACATGTATACCTATAGGAGAAAACAGAGTGAAACCTCAAAATGAAACCGGTTACTGCCAACGACCGGCTTAACCTAGAAGAACGAAATTTGGCGAGCCAAGTGGGATTGGTGTACTGATCATTACCTGAAAGTTTCATCAAGATTGGGTGAAAAAGGGTGTGCTGAGATTTCAGGAAACTCGTAGTTTTTTGGAAGCTTGGCAGGCCCTTTCCATGAAAGAGATTCTCGCCAGTCTCTGCTTAGGGCTACATCAACAGCAAACAATCCATAGAGATAGAACTTGAAACTGCTTTATTGTGTCAAGTTTCAAAGAGCTAGCACAAACCGTGTTTGATTTAGAGTTCCAAATACATGTATCCCTATAGGAGAAAACAGAGTGAAACCTCAAAATGAAACCGGTTACTGCCAATGAACGGTTTAACCTAGAAGAACGAAATTTGGCGAGCCAAGTGGGATTGGTGTCCTGATCATTACCTGAAAGTTTCATCAAGATTGGGTGAAAAAGTGTGTGCTGAGATTTCAGGCAACTCGTAGTTTTTTTGAAGCTTGGCAGGCCCTTTCCATGAAAGTGATTCTCGCCAGTCTCTGCTTAGGGCTACATCAACAGCAAACAAACCATAGAGATAGAACTTGAAACTGCTTTATTGTGTCAAGTTTCAAAGAGTTAGCACAAACCGTGTTTGATTTAGAGTTCCAAATACATGTATCCCTATAGGAGAAAACAGAGTGAAACCTCAAAATGAAACCGGTTACTGCCAACGAACGGTTTAACCTAGAAGAACGAAATTTGGCGAGCCAAGTGGGATTGGTGTACTGATCATTACTTGAAAGTTTCATCAAGATTGGGTGAAAAAGTGTGTGCTGAGATTACAGGCAACTCGTAGTTTTTTGGAAGCTTGGCAGGCCCTTTCCATGAAAATGATTCTCGCCAGTCTCTGTTTAAGGCTACATGAACAGCAAACAAACCATAGAGATAGAACTTGAAACTGCTTTATTGTATCAAGTTTCAAAGAGCTAGCACAAACGGTGTTTGATTTAGATTTCCAAATACATGTATCCCTATAGGAGAAAACAGAGTGAAACCTCAAAATGAAACTGGTTACTGCCAACGAATGGTTTAACCTAGAAGAACGAAATTTGGCGAACCAAGTGGGATTGGTGTACTGATCATTACCTGAAAGTTTCATCAAGATTGGGTGAAAAAGTGTGTGCTGAGATTTCAGGCAACTCGTAGTTTTTTGGAAGCTTGGCAGGCCCTTTCCATGAAAGTGATTCTCGCCAGTCTCTGCTTAGGGCTACATCAACAGCAAACAAACCATAGAGATAGAACTTGAAACTGCTTTATTGTGTCAAGTTTCAAAGAGCTAGCACAAACCGTGTTTGATTTAGAGTTCCAAATACATGTATTCCTATAGGAGAAAACAGAGTGAAACCTCAAAATGAAACCGGTTACTGCCAACGAACGGTTTAACCTAGAATAACGAAATTTGGTGAGCCAAGTGGGATTCGTGTACTGATCATTACCTGAAAGTTTCATCAAGATTGGGTGAAAAAGGGTGTGCTGAGATTTCAGGCAACTCGTAGCTTTTTGGAAGCTTGGCAGGCCCTTTCCATGAAAGTGATTCTCGCCAGTCTCTGCTTAGGGCTACATCAAAAGCAAACAAACAATAGAGATAGAACTTGAAACTGCTTTATTGTGTCAAGTTTCAAAAAGCTACAACAAACCGTGTTTGATTTAGAGTTCCAAATACATGTATCCCTATAGGAGAAAACAGAGTGAAACCTCAAAATGAAACTGGTTACTGCCAACGAACGGTTTAACCTAGAAGAACGAAATTTGGCGAGCCAAGTGGGATTCGTGTACTGATCATTACCTGAAAGTTTCATCAAGATTGGGTGAAAAAGGGTGTGCTGAGATTTCAGGCAACTCGTAGTTTTTTGGAAGCTTGGCAGGCCCTTTCCATGAAAGTGATTCTCGCTAGTCTCTGCTTAGGGCTACATCAACAGCAAACAAACCATAGAGATAGAACTTGAAACTGCTTTATTGTGTCAAGTTTCAAAGAGCTAGCACAAACCGTGTTTGATTTAGAGTTCCAAATACATGTATCCTTATAGGAGAAAACAGAGTGAAACCTCAAAATGAAACCGGTTACTGCCAACGAACGTTTTAACCTAGAAGAACGAAATTTGGCGAGCCAAGTGGGATTGGTGTACTGATCATAACCTGAAAGTTTGATCAAGATTGGGTGAAAAAGTGTCTGCTGAGATTTCAGGCAACTCGTAGTTTTTTGGAAGCTTGGCAGGCCCTTTCCATGAAAGTGATTCTCGCCAGTCTCTGCTTAGGGCTACATCAACAGCAAACAAACCATAGAGATAGAACTTAAAACTGCTTTATTGTGTCAAGTTTCAAAGAGCTAGCACAAACCGTGTTTGATTTAGAGTTCCAAATACATGTATCCCTATAGGAGAAAACAGAGTGAAACCTCAAAATGAAACCGGTTACTGCCAACGAACGGTTTAACCTAGAAGAACGAAATTTGGCGAGCCAAGTGGGAATGGTGTACTGATCATTACCTGAAAGTTTCATCAAGATTGGGTAAAAAAGTGTGTGCTGAGATTTCAGGCAACTCGTAGTTTTTTGGAAGCTTGGCAGGCCCTTTCCATGAAAGTGATTCTCGCCAGTCTCTGCTTAGGGCTACATCACCAGCAAACAAACCATAGAGATAGAACTTGAAACTGATTTATTGTGTCAAGTTTCAAAGAGCTAGCACAAACCGTGTTTGATTTAGAGTTCCAAATACATGTATCCCTATAGGAGAAAACAGAGTGAAACCTCGAAATGAAACCGGTTACTGCCAACGAACGGTTTAACCTAGAAGAATGAAATTTGGCGAGCCAAGTGGGATTGGTGTACTGATCATTACCTGAAAGTTTCATCAAGATTGGGTGAAAAAGGGTGTGCTGAGATTTCGGGCAACTCGTAGTTTTTTGGAAGCTTGGCAGGCCCTTTCCATGAAAGTGATTCTTGCCAGTCTCTGCTTAGGGCTACATCAACAGCAAACAAACCATAGAGATAGAACTTGAAACTGCTTTATTGTGTCAAGTTCCAAAGAGCTAGCATAAACCGTGTTTGATTTAGAGTTCCAAATACATGTATCCCTATAGGAGAAAACAGAGTGAAACCTCAAAATGAAACCGGTTACTGTCAACGAACGGTTTAACCTAGAAGAACGAAATTTGGCGAGCCAAGTGGGATTGGTGTACTGATCATTACCTGAAAGTTTCATCAAGATTGGGTGAAAAAGTGTGTGCTGAGATTTCAGGCAACTCGTAGTTTTTTGGTAGCTTGGCAGGCCCTTTCTATGAAAGTGATTCTCGCCGGTCTCTGCTTAGGGCTACATCAACAGCAAACAAACCATAGAGATAGAACTTGAAACTGCTTTATTGTGTCAAGTTTCAAAGAGCTAGCAAAAACCGTGTTTGATTTTGAGTTCCAAATACATGTATCCCTATAGGAGAAAACAGAGTGAAACCTCAAAAATAAAACCGGTTACTGCCAACGACCGGTTTAACCTAGAAGAACGAAATTTAGCGAGCCAAGTGGGATTGTTGTACTGATCATTACCTGAAAGTTTCATCAAGATTGGGTGAAAAAGTGTCTGCTGAGATTTCAGGCAACTCGTAGTTTTTTGGAAGCTTGTCAGGCCCTTTCCATGAAAGTGATTCTCGCCAGTCTCTGCTTAGGGCTACATCAACAGCAAACAAACCATAGAGATAGAACTTGAAACTGCTTTATTGTGTCAAGTTTCAAAGAGCTAGCACAAACCGTGTTTGATTTAGAGTTCCAAATACATGTATCCCTATAGGAGAAAACAGAGTGAAACCTC